>NW_026571070.1:5889058-5906558 GCF_026225935.1 Boleophthalmus pectinirostris
GTAGTAGTAGTAGTAGTAGTAGTAGTAGTAGTAGTAGTAGTAGTAGTAGTAGTAGTAGTAGTAGTAGTAGTAGTAGTAGTAGTAGTAGTAGTAGTAGTAGTAGTAGTAGTAGTAGTAGTAGTAGTAGTAGTAGTAGTAGTAGTAGTAGTAGTAGTAGTAGTAGTAGTAGTAGTAGTAGTAGTAGTAGTAGTAGTAGTAGTAGTAGTAGTAGTAGTAGTAGTAGTAGTAGTAGTAGTGGTAGTAGTAGTAGTAGTAGTAGTGGTAGTAGTAGTAGGTGGTAGTAAGTAATAGTAGTAGTAAGTAGTAGTAGTAGTAGTAGTAGTAGTAGTGGGTAGTGGTGGTAGTGGTGGTAGTAGTAGTAGTAAGTAATAAGTCAAAAAAAGAAAAAAGAATACTGAACAGTGACTTGCTGTGACAAGTGTAATTCCCTTGGCAACACATTTGTAAATAATTTATGTATAAAAGAAAATTAACTATTTTCTAAATTGTAATAGTTTCTAGAATCTGACCAAAAACCTCAGTCAGATCCTGAATAAATCCATATAGTTTTATTCAGCAGTTCTCATCAGTCATCAAAATCAGTCAAAAAATTATGTAAAAAAAAAGGGATTGGTTAAAAAAAAAAAAAAAGAAAAATTGGATATGGTTTCTTTACCTTAGCAAAAAACTTGTAAAAAGCTCATGTCTAAAAGAGAAATGTGATCTTGCTTTTCAGTAGTTCCTAGAAATTGAGTGAAAACCTCTGGCAAGTTCTGGTGATGTATGAACGAAGCCGTGGTAATAGAACTGGTCACAAACATGAGTTATGTGGAGAGACTGGAACGACTGCAGCAGTAATATAGAAAAAAATAAATAAATAGAAGTTGAACTGAAAAACCTCTGGCCCAGTCTGGTAAAAATGTAACAAGTATTGACGTAAAACAGATTCAGAAACGTGTTTGGGTCGACAGGACTTTGGTACGTAGTGTCATGTGACCTGTGGTGTCATGTGACCTGTGGTGTCATGTGACCTGTGGTGTCATGTGGGGCGGCAGTAGCTCAGTTAGTAGAGCCTTCGCCCACTGATCTGAAGGTTGCGACATAAAAAAAAAAAAAAAACATCGCAGGTTGAGCGGTCAGATCCACTGACTCACAGGTTGGCTGGTGCGATTCCAGCTCCCACAGAAGAATGCTGTCGTTGTGTCCTTGGGCAAGACACTTAACCCACCATGCCCACAGTGTCTGCGTACACTGGTGTGTGAATGAGTGTGTGAATGGGTGAGTGGTTCCTTGTTGTAAAGTGCTTTGAGAGCCTTGAAGGTGGAAAAGCGCTATGGAAAAATGTGACCGTTTACCATGTGACCTGTAGTGTCATTTGACTTGTGACGTCATTTGAACCCTGGTGTCACGTCACTTTTAGGCTACGTTCAGACTGCAGCCTGAAGTGACCCAAATCTCATTTTTTGGCCCCTATGTGACCGTCTGAACGACACACAGATCAGATTTTTTTCAAGTGCGACCCAGGACACTTGGATATGTGCTCCTGAAACCGATACATATCTGATCTTTTGACATGTGACTTCAGTCTGAACGGCCAAAGCGCATTCATCCGACCTACACGTCATCAACAAGTCACAAACGTCACTATTCTGCGCTGAAGTAGGCAAAAATTGTTAATGAACTCTGTCACTGAAGTGAAGCACATCACCACTCACCACTCTTGGCTCCGTCTCCACATCCACACGTTCATTTCAACGAGCGTCGCTGCCGCTGCCCCACAAAACACAATGGCCAAAAACCTCGTCCTTCTCCTTCTCAATCTCCTCCTTAAAACATGTTCATGTTCTGGCTCCGGTACAAGAGGAACTTTAAAATCTCCAGGTGCTCGATGCTCGCGTCCATGTTTGGACAACTTTTCGTAAACACAGAGCACGCTCGCTGCGGTTGACGTCGTCGTGTCTCCAGTGCACATGTGGGACACTTTTGGGCCGTTTAATGTTCACACTGGAGTCACATACAAGTCACATTTAATTGGAAATGTGAACGACCAAAAACATCGGATTTCACAAAAATGATACCCAGCCTTGCCACACAGTGCAGGATCAGATCTGTACTCAGATGAATTCATGGGAGTTGGCAGCACCAGATCCTTCAGTCTCTGGAGTCGTTTTTTGTCAGATTAGTGTGGACGAACACTGCATCCACAACGAAAACAACTCGAATACGTACTACGTGTGGACGGGGCCTTACCCACTTCACAAAGCACCCGAAGCAAATCTGTTATTACACCAGACTGTCGATGTAAACGTCTGTCGATAGAACACCATAAATTAAGCCTTGATTTATACTTCGTGCAATGCAGATGTTTGTGTTGTAATGTTCGCTGTATGCAGTGTTGGGAAGATTACTTTTGAAGCGTATTCTCCTACAGATTACAGATTACATACACCAAAATGTAGTTTGTAGCAGAATCCATTAAATTACTTAAAGTGAGTAACGTAATCTGAATACTTTGGATTACTTGATTTGCTGTAGCAAAGACCAGGATATCCTGACATAAGAAGTTTTGTCTGATAAAAGAAAATAAAAAGTCCAAACATTAGTTAACCAAATTAAAAATATTATTGATAGAAGAGGAGGAGACACGGTCTATGCGACATGATTTAGTCCTGTTAAATCTTGTTTTAGACCTGGTTTAGCCCTGGTTTAGATCTGGTTTAGACCTGGTTTAGATCTGGTTTAGACCTGGTTTAGTCCTGGTTTAGATTTGGGTTAGACCTGGTTTAGTCCTGGTTTAGACCTGGTTTAGTCCTGGATTAGACCTGGTTTAGTCCTGGATTTAGACCTGGTTTAGTCCTGGTTTAGACTTGGTATAGTCCTGGTTTAGTTTTGATTTAGTCCTGGTTTAGACCTGTTTTAGTCCTGTTTTAGACTGGATTAGACTGGTTTTAGTCCTGGTTTAGACTTGGTTAGTCCTGGTTTAGACCTGATTTAGCCTGGTTTAGACCTGGTTTAGTCCTGGTTTAGACCTGGTTTAGACCTGGTTTACCTCTTTTAGACCTGGTTTAGTCCTGGTTTAGACCTGGTTTAGACCTGGTTTAGTTCTGGTTTTAATCCTGGTTTAGTTCTGGTTTAGACCTGGTTTAGTTCTGGTTTTAGTCCTGGTTTAGCCCAAAATGTGAAAACAGGAAAATACCACCATGTAATCCATTTATTTCAATGAAGTAACTGTAATCCAATTACCTCTCATTGAAACAGTAACTGTAACCGAATACAGTTACTCATAATTTGTACTCTGATTACGTAACTCCGGTACATGTAATCTGTTACTCCCCAACACTGACTGTATGTTTATTTAGCACATTTCAAAAATATATTGGCTGTGTTACTATTTCATATCGTCGTATTTTCGAGAATTTTACGAAAAACCCGCAGCCGTTTGTGGTGAAAATGAGGCGACACTAACGGTAACGCGGGTACTTTTGTGGCGTTGTCGCTTTTATTTCCTCTCGGCAACAGATTTTAAAGAGGCTAATTCTTGTTTTTTTTTGGTTTTCGATAGTTACTAGAAATTTACCAAAAAAACATCTGTCAAGTTCTGGCGATGATGTGGAAAGCGGCGAAAAATGGCCATAAAGCGTAATATAACAGAAAACGGTCGCTCGAGTCATTTGAGGAGTTTTTTTTTTTTTTTTAGGTTTTGACTGGAAAAGCTCTGGCAGGTCCCAGTGAAAATCTGGTGAATTGGTCCTAAACGTGATTTGCGGTGCGCCCATTTGAGCCGGTTTTAGTGGCTCTGAGAGAGGGAGGGAGCCGCTCGGAGCTACAATATAAAGCCGAGGTCTGGTGCGGTGTTGAGGCCGGGCTGTGTCTGCGGACGCTTTCGGGACGACAGCAGCTAATATAAGCGCCATAGCCCACGGTGAAACTGCTCTTCCCTGCACCTGTCGGCTCCTGTCGGCTCCTGTCGGCTTCCTGCTCTCCTCTCCTGTTCGCAGCCTCCACATGTGCAGCCTCTGGACCGTGCACTGCAAAAAAGAAAAAAAGAAAGAAGTGGATATTCATTAGAGACAGGGACAGAGAGAGAGATGGATAGATAGAGAGAGAGAGAGAGTCAGAGAGAGAAAGAAGGAGAGAGATAGGCAGAGAGAGAGAGAAGTGGAGACAGAGAGACAAAGAGGAAGAATGAGCCAGAAGAGAGAGATAAAATGGAGAGAGACAAAGAGCCAGAAGAGAGACAGAGGGAGAGAGAGAGAAAGAGAGAGAGAGAGAGAAGGTAAGAGAGAGAGAGAGAGAGAGAGAGGAAAGAGAGAGAGAGAGAGAGTGGGTAAGAGAGAGAGAAGGAAAGAGAGAGAGAGAGAGAGAGAGAAAATGAAGAGAGAGAGAGAATGAGCTAGAAGAGAGATAAAATGGAGAGAGACAAAGAGCCAGAAGAGAGACAGAGGGAGAGAGAGAGAGAGAGAGAGAGAGAGAAGAGAGAGAGAGAGAGAGAGAGAGAGAGAGAGAGAGAGAGAGAGGCAGAGAGAGAAAGAATGAGCCAGAAGAGAGATAAAATGGAGAGAGACAAAGAGCCAGAAGAGAGACAGAGGAGAGAGAGAGAGAGAGAGAGAGAGAGAAGGTAAGAGAGAGTAGGTAAGGAGAGAGAGAAGGAAAGAGAGAGAGAGAGAGAGTAGGTGAGAGAGAGAGAGAGGCAGAGAGAGAAAGAAGGAGAGAGATAGGCAGAGAGAGAGAGAGAGAGAAGTGGAGACAGAGAGACAAAGAGGAAGAATGAGCCAGAAGAGAGAGATAAAATGGAGAGAGACAAAGAGCCAGAAGAGAGACAGAGGGAGAGAGAGAGAAAGAGAGAGAGAGAGAAGGTAAGAGAGAGAGAGAGAAATGGAGACAGATAGAGACAAAGAGAAAGAAAGAACCAGAAGAGAGACAGAAGGAGAGAGAGAGAGGGAGAGAGAGAGAATAGGTAAGAGAGAGAGAGAGAGACAGAGAGAGAGGAAGAAACAGTGAGAAGAGAGACAGAAAGGAGAGAGATGGACAGTGATAGGCAGAGAGAGAGAGAAGTGGAGACAGAGAGAGAGAGAGACAGGGAGAGAGAAAGAATGAGCCAGAAGAGAGACAAAAAGGAGAGAGAGATAAAGAGCTAGATGAGAGAGACAGACAGATGGAGAGGGAGAAGGAGAGAGAGATACAGATAGAAAGAGAAACAGACAGAGGCAGAGCAGAGAGGCAGAGAAAGAGACACAGAAAGAAGGAGAGAGAGAGAGATAAAGTAAGAGCCAGATGAGAGAGACAGAAAGGAGGAGAGAGAAAGAGAGATAGAAAGCAGGTAAGAGAGAGACAGTGACAGGAAGAAATAGGCAGAAGAGAGAGACAGAAAGGAGAGAGATGGGCAGAGAGAGAGAGAGAGAGAAGTGGAGACAGATAGAGACAGGGAGAGAGAAAGAATGAGCCAGAAGAGAGACAGATAGAAAAGAGAGAGACAAGAAAGAGCCAAAGAAGAGACAGAAAGGAGGAGAGAGACAGACAGATGGAGAGGGAGAAGGAGAGAGACAGAGAGAGACAGAGAGAGATAGATACAGATAGAGAGAGGGATGAGAGAGACAGGCAGAGGTAGAAAGGAGAGAGAGACGGAAAGAAGGAGAGAGAGAGAGAGAGAGAGAGAGACTGAGGGGGAAAAGAAGAGACAGAGAGAGGAGAGAGACAGAGGGAGAGAGAGAGAAAGAGAGAGAGAGAGAAGGTAAGAGAGAGAGAGAGAAATGGAGACAGATAGAGACAAAGAGAAAGAAAGAACCAGAAGAGAGACAAGGGAGAGAGAGAGAATAGGTAAGAGAGCGAGGGAGAGAGAGAGAGAGACATGGAGAGAGAAAGAATGAGCCAGAAGAGAGAAAAAGGAGGGAGAGATAAAGAGCTAGATGAGAGAGAGACAGAAAGGAGGAGAGAGAGAAAGAGAGATAGAAAGCAGGTAAGAGAGAGACAGTGACAGGAAGAAAATAGGCAGAAGAGAGAGACAGAAAGGAGAGAGATGGGCAGAGAGAGAGAGAGAGAAAGAATGAGCCAGAAGAGAGACAGATAGAAGGAGAGAGACAAAGAAAGAGCCAAAGACAGAGACAGAAAGGAGGAGAGAGACAGACAGATGGAGAGGGAGAAGGAGAGACAGAGAGAGACAGAGATAGATAGAGATAGAGAGAGGGATGAGAGAGAGACAGGCAGAGGTAGAAAGGAGAGAGAGACGGAAAGAAGGAGAGAGAGAGACAGACAGAGAGAGAGAGACTGAGGGGGAAAAGAAGAGACAGAGAGAGGAGAGAGACAGAGGGAGAGAGAGAGAAAGAGAGAGAGAGAGAAGGTAAGAGAGAGAGAGTAGGTAAGAGAGAGAGAGAAGGAAAGAGAGAGAGAGAGAGAGTAGGTGAGAGAGAGAGAGAGGCAGAGAGAGAAATGGAGACAGATAGAGACAAAGAGAAAGAAAGAACCAGAAGAGAGACAGAAGGAGAGAGAGAGAGGGAGAGAGAGAGAAATAGGTAAGAGAGAGAGAGAGGAGAGAGAGAGAGAGAGAGACATGGAGAGAGAAAGAATGAGCCAGAAGAGAGACAAAAAAGGAGGGAGAGATAAAGAGCTAGATGAGACAGACAGAAAGGAGGAGAGAGAAAGAGAGATAGAAAGCAGGTAAGAGAGAGACAGTGACAGGAAGAAATAGGCAGAAGAGAGAGACAGAAAGGAGAGAGATGGGCAGAGAGAGAGAGAGAGAAAGAATGAGCCAGAAGAGAGACAGATAGAAGGAGAGAGACAAAGAAAGAGCCAAAGACAGAGACAGAAAGGAGGAGAGGGAGAAGGAGAGACACAGAGAGACAGAGATAGATACAGATAGAGAGAGGGATGAGAGAGAGACAGGCAGAGGTAGAAAGGAGAGAGAGACGGAAAGAAGGAGAGAGAGAGAGAGAGACTGAGGGGGAAAAGAAGAGACAGAGAGAGGAGAGAGACAGAGGGAGAGAGAGAGAAAGAGAGAGAGAGAGAAGGTAAGAGAGAGTAGGTAAGAGAGAGAGAGAAGGAAAGAGAGAGAAATGGAGACAGATAGAGACAAAGAGAAAGAAAGAACCAGAAGAGAGACAGAAGGAGAGAGAGAGAGGGAGAGAGAGAGAATAGGTAAGAGAGAGAGGGAGAGAGAGAGAGAGACATGGAGAGAGAAAGAATGAGCCAGAAGAGAGACAAAAAGGAGGGAGAGATAAAGAGCTAGATGAGAGAGACAGAAAGGAGGAGAGAGAAAGAGAGATAGAAAGCAGGTAAGAGAGAGACAGTGACAGGAAGAAATAGGCAGAAGAGAGAGACAGAAAGGAGAGAGATGGGCAGAGAGAGAGAGAGAGAGAAGTGGAGACAGATAGAGACAGGGAGAGAGAAAGAATGAGCCAGAAGAGAGACAGATAGAAGGAGAGAGACAAAGAAAGAGCCAAAGACAGAGACAGAAAGGAGGAGAGAGACAGACAGATGGAGAGGGAGAAGGAGAGACAGAGAGAGACAGAGATAGATACAGATAGAGAGAGGGATGAGAGAGAGACAGGCAGAGGTAGAAAGGAGAGAGAGACGGAAAGAAGGAGAGAGAGAGAGAGAGAGAGAGACTGAGGGGGAAAAGAAGAGACAGAGAGAGGAGAGAGACAGAGGGAGAGAGAGAGAGAGAGAGAGAGAGAGAGAGAGAAGGTAAGAGAGAGAGAGAGAAATGGAGACAGATAGAGACAAAGAGAAAGAAAGAACCAGAAGAGAGACAAGGGAGAGAGAGAGAATAGGTAAGAGAGAGAGGGAGAGAGAGAGAGAGACATGGAGAGAGAAAGAATGAGCCAGAAGAGAGACAAAAAGGAGGGAGAGATAAAGAGCTAGATGAGAGAGACAGAAAGGAGGAGAGAGAAAGAGAGATAGAAAGCAGGTAAGAGAGAGACAGTGACAGGAAGAAATAGGCAGAAGAGAGAGACAGAAAGGAGAGAGATGGGCAGAGAGAGAGAGAGAGAAAGAATGAGCCAGAAGAGAGACAGATAGAAGGAGAGAGCCAAAGAAAGAGCCAAAGACAGAGACAGAAAGGAGGAGAGAGACAGACAGATGGAGAGGGAGAAGGAGAGCCAGAGATAGATAGATACAGATAGAGAGAGGGATGAGAGAGAGACAGGCAAAGGTAGAAAGGAGAGAGAGACGGAAAGAAGGAGAGAGAGAGACTGAGGGGGAAAAGAAGAGACAGAGAGAGAGAGAGAGGAGAGAGAGAGGAGAGAGATACTGTGTTGATCCTGAGGGAAGTTCAGAATTACTTAGATGAAATTTTAACTTTTTCGAGATAATTTCACTTTGCCAAAGTTTTAAATAAAATTGTACCAACCCACTGGCAAATAATTTGTCTGGAAATGAAACGTCCTGTATTTAAAAAAAAAAAAAAAAAGTGAATAATAATCCAGGCACATCGACTACTTACTTTATAATCAAGATGAAGATTCAAGTCGTTTTAAAGCTGCACTACGGAACCTTTACGGAACCTAACGTTTCCGTGGAGATGTTACGGCGACAAAAAACAGCTGTAATTAAATAAATGCAGTGTGTTTAATGCCGCACTGTGAAACATTGAACACAAGTTAGACTGTTCACCTTTAATCAATCTGGATCATGTTTTATTTCCTTTCTCTCTTTTTTTTTCTTCTTTTTTTTTTCAGTTTAGTTGCCCATAAGCCCCTCTCTCCTGTATGTTTAATGTGCTCTTCCTCTCTACTTCTTTTCTTCTTTTTTTTCTTCTTTTTTTTTCTCTTGGAGCAGACCTGTGCCAGAGTCTGACCACACGGCCCTCGGACTCTGCCGCGGAAAAAAAACGAACACGGCCTCAGCTCGCCGACACCTGAGGAGGAGAGGAAAGAGAGAGAAGGAAGAAGTATGGAGGATGGAGAAGTAAAAGTGGAGAGGAAGAGGGAGGGTGAGCGAATCAAACGGGGATGAAGAGGAGCAGAGAGAAAGAGGAGGAGAGAGAAAACTGGAGGAGAGAGGAGGAGAGAGAGGCTTGAAAGAGAGAGAGCGAGGAGAGGAAGAGAGAGACTGGAGCAGTGAGAGAGAGAGAGAGAAGAGAGAGAAGACTGGAACAGAGAGAGAGAGAAGGAGAGAGAGCAGAAGAGAAAAGATTTAAACAGAGAGAGAGAGGAGGAGAGAGAGAAAACTGGAGCAGAAAGGAGGGGAGAGAGAGAAAACTGGAGGAGAGAGGGAAAGAGGAGAGGAGGAGAGAGGAGGAGAGAAAAGAGAGAGGAGGAGAGAAAAGAGAGAGGAGGAGAGAAAAGATTGAAACAGATGGAGAGAGAGAAGACTGGAGGAGAGGAGAGAGGAGGAGAAAGAAGACTAGAGCAGAGAGAAGAGGAGAGAGAAGACTGGAGCAGAGAGAGGAGGAGAGAGAAGACTGGAGCAGAGAGAAGAGGAGAGAGAAGAGGAGAGAGAGAAGAGAAGACTGGAGCAGAGAGAGGAGGAGAGAGAAGGAAAGACTGGAGCAGAGAGAGGAGGAGAGAGAAGGAAAGACTGGAGCAGAGAGAGGAGAAGAAGAGAGAGAGAGAAGACTGGAGCAGAGAGAGGAGGAGAGAGAAGGAAAGACTGGAGCAGAGAGAGGAGAAGAGAGAGAGAGAAGACTGGAGCAGAGAGAGGAGGAGAGAGAAGACTGGAGCAGAGAGAGGAGGAGAGAGAAGACTGGAGCAGAGAGAAGAGGAGAGAGAAGAGAAGACTGGAGCAGAGAGAAGAGGAGAGAGAAGAAAACACTGGAGCAGAGAAGAGGAGAGAGAAGAAAACACTGGAGCAGAGAGAAGAGGAGAGAGAAGAGAAGACTGGAACAGAGAGAAGAGGAGAGAGAAGAGAAGACTGGAACAGAGAGAAGCGGAGAGAGAAGACTGGAACAGAGAGAAGCGGAGAGAGAAGAGAAGACTGGAACAGAGAGAAGCGGAGAGAGAAGAGAAGACTGGAACAGAGAGAGGAGGAGAGAGAAGGAAAGACTGGAGCAGAGAGAGGAGAAGAGAGAAGAAAAGACTGGAACAGTGAGAGGAGGAGAGAGAGAAGAGAAGACTGGAACAGAGAGAGAAGGAGAGAGAAGAAAAGACTGGAGCAGAGAGAGAAGGAGAGAGAAGAAAAGACTGGAGCAGAGAATGGAGAAGAGAGAGAAGACGAACAGAGAGAGGAGGAGAGAGAAGATTGAAACAGAGCGAGAGAGGAGGAGAAAGAAGACTGGAGGAGGAGAGAGAAGACTGAAGGAGAAAGAGAGAGGAAGAGGAGAAGAGGGGAGCAGAGGAAGAGAGATAAGACTTCAGGAGAGAGAGAGAGAGAGGAGAGAAGACTGGAGCAGAAAGAGAGAGGAGGAGAGGAAGAGAGAAGACTGGAGGAGAGGAAGCGAAGAGGGTTGAGAAGGCAGGAGTTAGGAGTGGAGAGGGAAGAGAGTGGAGCAGAGGGGAGTGGTCAAAGGAGGAGAGAGAGAGAGAAATAGAAGAGGGCAGAGAAAAAGACAAAAAGAGAAGAAGAGTGAAGAGGAGGAGGAGAAGAAGAGGGGAGAGGAGGAGAAGAGCAAAGAGAAAATGCGAGAGGAGCGAGTGGAGAGGAGAGGTGCTGTTTGTGCTTAAGTGATTACTACAGACTGTGTCAAATCAGAGAGAATCACCTTTTTTCACTCACACTTTTCTTTTTATTTATTTGTCTGTTTTCTATTTGGAGGTGAACTTTAATCTGGAGCCTTTAGTCAAGCTCAGATCATGAGACGGACTGATGCACGACACACACAGCACCATCACAAGACACATTTATTATATTTATTATATGTAAACATAAGACATTCAAGCTTTTGGTATTGGTCGTATTTTGTATAGTTTTTATGGATGGATACTAAAAACTAAATTTTATTGTTAATATTAGGGGTGTAACGGTACAGGTATTTGTGCTGAACAGTTTCGGTACAGGACGTTTGGTTCGGAGTGAATTTGCGCAATTTATGTGTGTTTACATTCCACCACAACATGTGCAGCTTCACGAAAGGCTCAACTCTTTAAAGGTTGTATGGAGGATTTTTTTTTGTTTCAAATTGTCAATGATAGCATTATAGAGGTGCAGTAGCCTTGTAATTATGATGACCAAAAAAAAGAGAATAAAAATTAATCAACTCTGGACGTGGTGGGGCTAAACATTTGCCAATAGATAACGACACTGCCTCGTTATCTGTGAGCTGACAGGCTGTCAATCAAACTCCCTACGTTTCTAGCGTAACTGACTTGCCTGCGCGCCGCCGGTACGTGGTTTACGTACGTCTGTCACGCAGTCCACAGACGCAAGACGCTGTTTACTCCACCAACGCAACAGTTCTTAGCGGCTTTTTTTGACCTATATCTTCCTCGCAGTTCGCACAAAGTTTGTTGCAATGGCGACAAGAATCCAGGAGCAGTTAGCTTCAAAAGAAAGTCCGTTTTTGAGGTCGCTGAAAGAAGAAGACAAGGGGAAAAGCAGCGAAGCCAAACTAAGGTGATTCTTGAAGATTCATTCCAGCGATGGCGCAACTGAAGCAGACGCAGGGTCTAAAGACTGACGCACTGGTCCACAAATTACTCCTGGACAGGAAACTTCTGCTTATTATGAAAACGTACTTTATTTCCAAGAGCTAGACAAACGTTTTTCAGGACACGAAAGCGATATCCTATGTCTGAAAACGTAATTTTCAAGGCAAAGAAAGAGTCCGCTTGCTGCTGCGTGTTGTAGCTAGTTCATTCGCACTGAATCTCCGCGCACTCTTCTCTGCACCCCTTTCCTGCTCCTCTCCCCGCTGCCCGTTCCGCTCTTCCCCCTGCTCCTCATTTCCTGGGCACGGAATCTCCGCTCCCCTCTCCCCTCTCCTCTCTCCTCTCTCTTCTCCCTGCTCCTCACTTCTCCGTCTTGCCTAACCAACACTGTAGTTAGTTGTTTACAAGTTATGTGCAGCGCACCGGCTGTAAACAAACCTGTTTCTGGCGTAAAGAGGAGGCGGGAGGAGGCGTTTCTACGTAGGAGCTGTAGGGGAGGGGGGGTGGTTTCACGCATGCGCAACATTTGAAAAAGGACAAACAGTCGCTGGATTTCTCGTTCCTTGGAAAATCCTCTATACAACCTTTAATATTCACCAGAGAACTCGTCCGTGATCGGGGTGTCAGTGTTTCCCACAGCGCTTTATAGTTAGGGCGGTCACCTTGACGACAATTGCCCCCTACTGCCTTGACTACGTCCCTCCGAACCACGTGAATCCTCGTAAAACTACGGTCGTCGCCTCACTCTCGCCTTTCAACAGCACGAAATCTCAGCTTCACCCAAATTGTTTTTTTCTGGTCAAAACTATGAAAATTGAGTAAAACTTCATGCTGGAACTGTTCGTATATGTTATTAGGTTCTTTTTTTTTTACTGTCTTACTGTCAGGTATGAAAACAAAGTCTGAAAAAAGAACCTAATAACAAAAAAATTCGGAAAACCAAATGCACCTCACTGGACCACAGAGCTGTTAGTGCTGCTCTTTAATTACTTTACTTTGAAAAGTTTTGTTTACTGTTTACAATGAATTATTATTTTTTTATAATATTTTGAGAATATTTGATTTAATTTATTAGTATTACCAAGCAGCACTTTGCATTTATTTATTTATTTTTCTGTTTGTATAATGTTAAAACAAATTGTTTTCTTAATAAAAACACAAATAAAGAACAAGTAAATGATTCTGCATTTTGTTCCCAAACTGAACCATTACTCATAATAATAACTGTTATCATTATAATTGTTTAGACCTGGTTTAGACCTGGTTTAGACCTGGTTCAGTCCTGGTTTAGACCTGATTTAGACCTGGTTCAGTCCAGGTTCAGTCACGGTTCAGTACCAGTTTAGACCTGGTTTAGACCTAGTTTAGACCCAGTTC
Source organism: Boleophthalmus pectinirostris (assembly GCF_026225935.1). NCBI lineage: Eukaryota > Metazoa > Chordata > Actinopteri > Gobiiformes > Gobiidae > Boleophthalmus > Boleophthalmus pectinirostris. The sequence goes on from NW_026571070.1 coordinate 5,901,934, forward strand.
AGTCCTGGTTCATTACTGGTTTAGACCTGGTTCAGTTCTAGTTTAGACCTGGTTCAGACCTGGTTCAGTCCTGGTTTAGACCTGGTTTAGAGCTGGTTCAGTTTGGGTTTAGACCTGGTTTAGACCTGGTTTAGTCCTGATTCCGTCCTGGCTCAGTCCTGGTTTAGACCTGGTTTAGACCTGATTCAGTTTGGGTTTAGACCTGGTTTAGATCTTGTTTAGACTTAGTTTAGACCCAGTCCAGTCCTGGTTCATTACTGGTTTAGACCTGGTTCAGTCCTAGTTTAGACCTGATTTAGACCTGGTTCAGACCTGGTTCAGTCCTGGTTTAGACCTGGTTTAGACCTGGTTTAGAGCTGGTTCAGTTTGGGTTTAGACCTGGTTTAGATCTTGTTTAGACTTAGTTTAGACCCAGTCCAGTCCTGGTTCATTACTGGTTTAGACCTGGTTCAGTCCTAGTTTAGACCTGATTTAGACCTGGTTCAGTGCTGGTTCAGTCCTGGCTCAGTCCTGGTTTAGACCTGGTTTAGACCTAGTTTAGACCCAGTCCAGTCCTGGTTCATTACTGGTTTAGACCTGATTTAGTCCGGGTTCAGTCCTGGTTTAGACCTAGTTTAATCCTGGTTTAGACCTTGTTTAGACCTGGTTCAGACCTGGTTCAGTCCTGGTTTAGATTTGATTTAGACCTGGTTCAGTCCTGGTTTAGACCTGGTTTAGATTTGATTTAGACCTGGTCCAGACCTGGTTCAGTCAGAATGTCTATACGAGCACTGTGTTCATAGAAACACTAGAAACACATTTGGACAAACACAAACAGAACCGTCGTGTTTATTTATAACTCTACAAATTGTCTCTCCATTATTTCCATTGTTATGAGGTAATCTCAGGTAATTTCTTCTTTTCTTTCTCCCGGCAACAACGGCACCGCCTCGAGAAACTCCAAACCCCCGTCTTTCAAAATAATCCCTTTTTCAATATCTTTAAATCCTGTTTAAGTCTGATTAGCCTGATGTTATTAGCCTGTTTTTATCTCTATCGGACGAGAGGCGCAAACATGGCGGCGCGGCGGAGCGGCGGAGCACACACTCAGCGTTTCCGAAGGTGTTTCATTAGCCCTGCATTAGCCGCGCTGATTAGACGCCTCATTCGCGGTGCCCACTGTGATTGTCGTTAACGGCAACCTGTACGAGCGAGAGGCCGCCGTGGAAGCGACCGGAGACGACGCGTTCAGGTGACACGGGGAAGTACAGTGTTGTTAATTACGCTTCATTCTCAAAACAATTGCGGTGCTTTGTTTTTCAGTGACGCGAGTGGATCTAAGAGCTGAATTAAAAAGATGCATCGCGGAACTTTTCCCGGTGTTCTTGTTTTGTTTAGAATGTACACTTTAGACTTAGACAAACTTTATTGATCCACAAGGGGAATTATTTGGACACAGTTGCTCTCTCATCACAATATAATATAATAACAAAGAGTAAAAAATAAAAAAGATAATAATTCATTCTAAATAAGTAGTTAAAAATACAGTTATCGTATTTTTCGGATTGTAAGGCAAAATTAAAGCCCTTTCTGGTTGTGGTTATTGACCTCGATCCGATTTTATGTGGTTCACGGCGCTCAAAAATCTGTCAAAATATTTCAATATGACTTTGGTAAACTACGAAGCCGCACCGCTTGATGGATTGCTGGGAACATTACGGACTGCAGGACTACACCAGGACTGGACCAGGACTAAACCAGGACTGAACTAGGACTAAATCGGGTCTAAACCAGGACTGAGCCAGGTCTGAACCAGGTCTAAACTAGGTCTAAACCAGGTCTAAACCAAGTCTAAACCAAGTCTAAACCAAGTCTAAAAAAGTCTAAACAAGTCTAAACCAAGTCTAAACCAAGCAAGTCTAAACCAAGTCTAAAAAGTCTAAACCAAGGTCTAAACCAAGTCTAAACCAAGGTCTAAACCAAGTCTAAACCAAGTCTAAACCAAGTCTAAACCAGGTCTAAACCAAGTCTAAAAAGTCTAAACCAAGGTCTAAACTAGGTCTAAACCAAGTCTAAAAGTCTAAACCAAGTCTAAACCAAGTCTAAACCAAGTCTAGTCTAAACCTAAAAGGTCTAAACCAAGTCTAAACCTAAACCAGAACCAAGTCTAAACCAGGTCTAAACCAAGTCTAAACCAAGTCTAAACCAAGTCTAAAAGTCTAGGTCTAAACCAAGAAGTCTAAAAAGTCTAAACCAAGTCTAAACCAAGTCTAAACCAAGTCTAAACCAAGTCTAAACCAAGTCTAAACCAAGTCTAAACCAAGTCTAAACCAGGTCTAAACCAAGTCTAAACCAGTCTAAACAAGTCTAAGTCTAAACCAAGTCTAAACCAAGTCTAAACCAAGTCTAAAAAGTCTAGGTCTAAAAGTCTAAAAGGTCTAAACCAGTCTAAACCAAGTCTAAACCAAGTCTAAACCAAGTCTAAACCAGGTCTAAACCAAGTCTAAACCAAGTCTAAACCAAGTCTAAACCAAGTCTAAACTAGGTCTAAACCACATGTCATTAGCATAAATATATATATATATGCCACAACCTCAAACGATCATCAGGACTACACCAGGACTGGACCAGGTCTAAACCTATGCCAAGTCATAAGCGGATCATAAATATATACGTGCTGCAAACTGCAGAACCAATTGCCAGGACTACACCAGGACTAGACCAGGACTAGACCAGGACCAGGACGACACCAGGTCAATAGACCAAGACTAGACCAGGTCTGAACCAGGTCAGAACCCAGGACTAAAACCAGGACTAAACCAGTGTCATTAGCATAAATATATATGTAAGCCACAACCGCCAAGCCTGTCACCAGGACTAAACCAGGTCCAAACCAAGACTAAACTAGGACTAAACCAGGACTAAATCAGGACTAAACCTATGCCATGTCATTAGTGGATTATAAATATATACACACCACAACCACCGAGCCGATCGCCAGGACTGAACCAGGACTGAATCAGGTCTAAACCAGGACTACACCAGGACTAAAACGGGACTGAACCAGGAGCACATTTATTATGTAATAAAAACACCAAAGTCTCACGCAGTCTGGTCCATCCTTTCAGAAGAAGAAGGGGAAATGGCGTTTATTTCCAGGGTAACGGACATCCTAGACGCGCATCAGGTATTTTTCTCCTGTTCATCGTTGGTTTGATTCACCTGACCCTCCCGCGTCTAATCACTAGCCCCCCACATACCCGCCAAAAACCTGGTACCCAACCCAGTGAAGGACTCTGGTACCACTGTTGGGCTCGTTACTTTGAAACTGTAATGCGTTATTTATTACCTATTACTGTCATTTCAAAGTAATTCGTTACATTACAATATTACTGCATTTAAAATGTAAGGCATTACATTACTATTGCATTACTTTAAGTTACTCTCACCAAAATAACTTTTGCGCTGTATATGGACTGAACCAGGACTAAACCAGGTCTAAACCAGGACTAAACCAGAACTGAACTAGGACTAAAACAGGACTCACTGTAGGGACGGGCTCGAAGGTGACCGCAGGAGAAAGGAGCGGCTCTGCTCCGCACCTCACGGAGGTAAGAGCGGCTGTCACCCTGCTGCTCGGGCTCGCGGCCCTGATTTCAGCAACTATTTGCAGGTACCCGAGCCAGGTGCAAGAGTCTGTTACAGCGCGTAACTTCTACCTTCCTTCAGTGTGTCCTGAAGTCCAACTTTTTGTGTGATGGTTTGCATCTTCCTCTGCCTTTTGGGTGCGAGCGCAGGAGCCTTTGTCGGTGCAGAACGTTTCGTCGACGTTGTGGGTTTCGTCAGGGAGAAAACTTGCAACCGTACAGCACTTCAGAATCACACTGCTAGAGACTGAACATGTATTTAAATTTGGCAGCTGAACACATTCTGTACTGTACAGGAGACAGGAGTCCCTCAGCCAATCAGGACGCAGCGGGAGGAACGCAATACTCATTCATACAATGTAAAAAAAGGGCATGCAAAATTGCACAAAAAACCCCCCAAAAAACTGCGAAACAGCGAGACCGCGAAAAGTGAACTGCGATAGAGGGCGGGACGAGTGTAAACCAGGTCTAAACCAGAACTGACCCAGGTCTAAACCAGGTCTAAACAGCGTGGAGTTCTTTGTCAGTCCTTTCGCCCGCGGTTACCTGAAGGTCTACGAGGAGCATCTCCGGCGTTTCACCGCTGCTGATATCGAGGTGATTTTAGCGAATTTGTATGAAGAAAAACCCACCACTTCAATCCAGGTTAAAAAAACATTGTTACGCGCGTTACTCACATTTGTACCGAGTAAAATATTACTATTTTTTCCCCTGTAATGCCTTACATTACTGCGTTACAGCAAAAAGTAATGCATTACTGTAATTCGTTACTTTTATAACGCGTTACTCCCAACACTGTCTGGTACACACATCAATACAGCAAAAGCCAGGTTCGATTTCCACGTTCTTGAGACGGTAAAAATCAGGTCTTTTCAAGAGTTTGGCGATGGCGCGTTCAGGTGATCTACGAAAACACGTGTTGTTAATTACTACTTGATCGTATTTATTGCTCAGATCGGCACCAAGAAAACAAATATCTGTTTTGAGATTCTCTAGAAC